>NW_028188952.1:0-17500 GCF_054131305.1 Coturnix japonica
CCTGCGGCCAATCCCAGCCCCAAAGCGCTGCCTGCAACACGGCAGATGGAAGCGAAGGGTCTTGTGTCCAGGCGAAGCCAAGACGGGTCTTTGCACCACGTTGTAGCCAAACGGATGGACCTGAATAGGGGGAGATGGGGGGGGGGGGAGGATGAGACCCCTCCCATATGGGTGGGGAAAGGGGGTGGGGGCTGGGGGGGCTGCTTTGAGGGCAGAGCTCAGCTCACAGCATTAGGAAATGAATGGGGTTTAAGGCTGATAGTTTAAGGCTGGTATTTGGGCTTCGACCCCCAGCAGCCTGGGGGGGGGGCTGCATATCCCTGTGCCCCCCCATTGCCCCCCTGTGGGTTGACCCCCCCCCAGCTGCTCACCAGTCAATGTCAACTCCAGCAGCGATCATGAGCCCATGCAAAGCAATGGAGCCCAGCAGCAGCCCCAGGGATGTGACGGCAAAGAAACCCATAGAGCGAGTGATGGGGGTGCGAGCCTGCAGCCCCCAGCCCAGCACAGCACCTGTGGGGGGAGAACAGACGGGTTAAAGGGGGGTGGGGTGGATGGGGGGGGTGGGGATGGACTGGGGGGCTCTATGGGGTTATGGGGGGGGTGGGGATGGATGGGGGCTCTATGGGGTTATGGGGGGGGTGGGGATGGACTGGGGGCTCTATGGGGTTATGGGGGGGGTGGGGATGGATGGGGGGCTCTATGGGGTTATGGGGGGGTGGGGATGGACTGGGGGGCTCTATGGGGTTATGGGGGGGGTGGGGATGGATGGGGGCTCTATGGGGTTATGGGGGGTGGGGATGGATGGGGGGGGGTGGGGATGGACTGGGGGGCTCTATGGGGTTATGGGAGGGTGGGGATGGATGTGGGGCTCTATGGGGTTATGGGGGGGTGGGGATGGATGTGGGGCTCTATGGGGTTATGGGGGGGGTGAACTCACCTGCCACGATGCCACTGAGCACCTGGTGGGGAAAGTGAGCGAGGACATAGACCCGTGAGAGCCCCACGGCCACCAATAACAACATGTAGGCAGTGAATGGGATCAGCTTCAGCAGCAGGCTGCAAAGGGGGGGAGATGGGTGAATGGATCCCATAGCAGCCATTGCTGTGATCCCCATCCCAAACAGCCCCCTCCCCATAAATGCCATTTGGGGGGTCCAGGACTCCCCCCATCTCTCACCTCTTGGAGTGTCGTGATGCCAGCGCTGTCAATGCAGACACCAGCGGCCACAGCGCTGCCCCAGTGATCATACAGTGACCGGAGGGGCTGCCTGTAAAGCAGGAGATACTCAAACAAGGGGGACAAGGAGCCTTATAAAGCCCTATAAACCCCCCAGAGCAGCAGGCACAGAGCATTAGGGCAGAGAAACCAAGTGCAGAGGGGCATCCCCACCTCCATAGTCTGCCCTATAGGGTGTCCCAGCCCCATAACTGCACCAGCCCATCCCACTCCCTGCTGCCAACCCAACACTGGGAGCCCCAGGCTGCCCTGCCCAACCCCTGCAGTGCCAAGGAGGAATAGAGCAACCCCATATGGGCCCCATAGACCCCATACAGTCCCCACAACCCTATAAGGGAACCATAGACCCCATAAGGGCCCCACAACCACATATGGGCCTAATAGACCCCATATAAGACCCACAACCCCATAGAGGCCCCATATAGACCCCATACAGGCCCCACTAGCCCAGATGGGCAACACAGACCCATATTGGCAAAGGAATAAAGAAACCTGTTGTACAGATGGGGAACTGATGGAGGAAGCGCTTTCCCCAGTGCCAGCTTGGGGAAGGGCTCTGAGCACCCTGCTATGCCAAGCAATGGGAGCAAGGAACCCATGGGTGCCCCCTTAAGCTGGGTTCTACACACCCCTGTGTGCTGGCAGTGTGGTGATGGATGGGATCCTATGGCGTCCTATAGCTCACCTGGTCCCGTTTCACAGCTGACGGGGAACTGGCGCACTGTGAGCTGCTGCCCGCTGCCAAAGCCCGACGCGTGGATCCACCAGAATGGACGTTCCCCAAATAGAAACCTAAAAGGGATCGAGGGGGGGGGGCAGAGCAGTGAATGGCTGCAGCTCAGTGGGTCTGGGGGCTGCAGGAAGCAGCTGTTATGGGACCCCACCCCCCCACTATCTACGTGCCCCCCTGACCATTTGCAGACCACGTTGAGCCATTCCGCCAGCAGCCCGACCCACAGCACGGCCACCCCAACCTTCCGGTCAAGGAAATAGGCCAGAGGGAAACAGATGGTGAAGATGCATTTGGGATCGGCCGAGGAGGTGACGGTCAGCCAAACGTCCTCCATCCAACGGGGACCGGACTGAAGAACCTCAGCAAAGTGGATCCCAGCGGCGTGTAGGGCGTCCATGGGGTCTGTGGGGTGTGGGGAGAGTCAGGGGGGGCCGTGGGGGGGGAATGAAGGGGATGGGGAAGGGAAGGGGATGGGAAGGGGGATGGAGAGGGAAAGGGGATGGGGAAGGGGATGGGAGAGTGATGGAGATGGGGAAGGGGATGGGATGATGGGGATAGGGAGAGAAAGGGATGGGATGGGGATGGGATGGATATAGGGATGAGGATTTGGGGGGTGGGAATGAAGGGGATGGGGAGGGGATGGGATGGGATGGAGGTGGGGCTGATGGGAATGGGATGGAGATGGGAATGGGGATGGGATGGATATAGGGATGAAGATAATAGGCATGGGATGGGGGGCAGGGGGATAGGGATGGGAAATAGGGAATGTGGATGGAGATAGGGATGGGAATGGGATGGATATAGGGATAATGGGGATGGGATGAAGGGATGGAGGTGGGGGTGGGAATGAAGGGGATGGGGAAGGGGTGAGGAAGGGGAGGGGACAGGGAGGGGATGGAGAGGGAAAGGGGATGGGGAAGGGGATAGGATGATGGGGATAGGGAGAGAAAGGGATGGGATGGAGGTAGGAATGGGGATAGGATGGATATAGGGATGATGATGGGGGGGTGGGAATGAAGGGGATGGGAGGGGATGGGATGGTGGGGATAGGGAGAGGAAGGGATGGGATGGGATGGGATGGAGGTGGGGCTGATGGAATGGGGTGGAGATGGGAATGGGATAGGATGGATATAGAGATAAGGATAGTGGGGTGGGGAGGAAAGGGGATGAGGAGAGGAAGGGGATAGGATGATGGGCATAGGGAGAGAAAAGGGATGGGATGGAGATAGGAATGGGGATAGGATGGATATAGGGATGAAGATAATGGGGATGGGGGGGATAGAAATGGGAAATAGGGAACATGGTGGAGATAGGGATGGGAATGGGATGGATATAGGGATAATGGGGATGGGATGAAGGGATGGGGGTGGGGGTGGGAATGAAGGGGAGGGGGAGAGGAAGGGGATGGGGTGGAGGTGGGGCTGATAGGAATGGGATGGAGATGGGAATGGGGATAGGATGGATATAGGGATGAGGGTGGGAAATAGGGAACATGGATGGAGATAGGGATGGGAATGGGTATGGGGTGGATATAGGGATAATGGGGACAGGATGGAGGAATGGGGTAGGGGGGAGATAGGGATGGGATTGGGAATGGGATGGGGTGGGGTGGCAATAGGGATAGTGGGGTGGGGTAGCTCTATGGGGTGGCTCTATGAGGTGGCACTATAGGGTGGCTCTATGGGGTGGCTCTATGGGGTGGCTCTATGGGGGTGGCTCTATGGGGTGGCTCTATGGGGTGGCTCTATGGGGTGTCTCTATGGGGTGGCTCTATAGGGTGGCTCTATGGGGTGGCTCTATGGGGTGGCTCTATGGGGTGGCTATACAGGGTGGCTATACGGGGTGGCTCTATGGGGTGTCTCTATGGGGTGTCTCTATGGGGTGTCTCTATGGGGGTGGCTCTATGAGGTGGCTCTATGGGGTGGCTCTATGGGGTGGCTCTATGAGGTGGCACTATAGGGTGGCTCTATGGGGTGGCTCTATGGGGTGGCTCTATGGGGTAGCTCTATGGGTGGCTCTATGGGGTGGCTCTATGGCTGTACCGCTCACAGATCCCCATATCGGGCCGTTCTATGGGATATATAGCGGATCTCCCGTCCCTGTGCTGCTCATAGCGGGGTTGGGGTCTCACCGTGGGCCGGGGTCCGTCCCCGGGGTAGGCCTCTAACCGCCTCCTCCTCCTCCTACACTTCCCAGCACCCCCCGCGGTACAGACGGGTGGGCGAGAGGGTCAAAAAGCCTCGAGGTTCCAAGGTCACCACGTAAACGCGTCCTACGTAACGTCATCACGCAGCGCGGTGACGTCGTGCGTCCCCCCCTTGTTCCCCTCCCCCCCCCCCCCCCTTTGGCCGAGCGGAGCCGCCGCGGCCGCTGCGGGCTGAGAGAAAATGGCGGCGCCGGGTGAATGCTTCAGCGTGGGCAGCCAAGTGTCCTGCAGGACCTGCCAGGAGCAGCGGCTGCAGGGCGAGGTGGTCGCCTTCGATTACCCCAGCAAGATGCTGGCGCTCAGTATCCATCTAATGCTGCGATATGGGGCTGGTATCAACACCCCCCCCCCCCCATATACCCGGCGTTGAGGCCTGGCCTCAGAGCGGGGAATGGGGGGGGATGGAGGGTGGGGATGGGGAGGGGGATGGGGGATCTGTGGGGGGAGAGGGGCTGGTTGGAGGGGTAAGGGGGGGTTATAGGGGCTGTGATGGGGTTATAGGGGGTTATTGGGGGTTATAGGGGCTGTGATGGGGCTGGTGGGGTTATAGGGGGTTATTGGGGCTGTGATGGGGCTGGTGGGGTAAGGGGGAGTTATAGGGGGTTATAGGGGGTTATTGGGGGGCTGTGATGGGACTGGTGGGGTTATAGGGGGTTATAGGGAGTTATTGGGGCTGGTGGGGTAAGGGGGGGTTATTGGGGGGCTGTGATGGGGGTCTTGTGGAGAGTGGGGGATGAGGAGGGGTCCGTTCCTGCTTGGGGTGTTGTATGAGTCTATAATGATGTGGCTGGGGGGCAGGGAGATGGATGGAGGGGTTGTGGGGGGGGTGAGAGGGTTCGTGTGGGGAGGGGGATGTGTGGGGTATTGGGGGCTCTGTGAGGGGGTATGGGGGGTGAGGGGCTGGTTGGAGGGGTAAGGGGGGTTATTGGGGGGCTGTGATGGGGGTCTTGTGGACAAGGGGGGATGGGGAGGGGTCCGTTCCTGCTTGGGGTGTTGTATGAGTCTATAATGATGTGGCTGGGGGGCAGAGAGATGGATGGGGGGCTTGTGGGGGGAGTAAGGGGTCTGCAGGGGTTGGTGTGGGGAGGGGGATGTGTGGGGTATTGGGGGTTCTGTGAGGGGGTATGGGGGCGAGGGGCTGTTTGGAGGGGTAAGGGGGGGTTATTGGGGGCTGTGATGGGGCTGGTGAGGTTATAGAGGGTTATTGGGGCTGTGATGGGGGTCTTGTGGACAGAGGGGGATGGGGAGGAGTGTAGAGGGGGCCGTTCCAGCTTGGGGTGTTGTGTGGGTCTGTGGGTCTATAATGATGTGGCTGGGGGGCAGGGAGATGGATGGAGGGGTTGTGGGGGGGGTGAGAGGGTTCGTGTGGGGAGGGGGATGTGTGGGGTATTGGGGGCTCTGTGAGGGGGTGTGGGGGGAGAGGGGCTGGTTGGAGGGGTAAGGGGGGGTTATTGGGGGTTGTGATGGGGCTGGTGGGGTAAGGGGGGGTTATAGGGGGTTATTGGGGGGCTGTGATGGGGCTGGTGGCGTAAGGGGGGGGTTATAGGGGGTTATTGGGGGGCTGTGATGGGGCTGGTGGGGTAAGAGGAGGGTTATTGGGCGGTAAAGGGTGCTGTGATGGGGGTCTTGTGGAGAGGGGGAGATGGGGAGGGGTCCGTTCCAGCTTGGGGTGTTGTATGAGTCTATAATGATGTGGCTGGGGGGCAGGGAGATAGATGGGGGGATTGTGGGGGGCAATGTGTGGTGTAGGGGGGTGATGGGGTTGGTGAGGGGAGGGGGATGTGTGGGGTATTGGGGGCTCTGTGAGGGGGTATGGGGGGCGAGGGGCTGTTTGGAGGGAGTTGTGGGGGTTAATGGGGGTGATTGGGGGGCTGTGATGGGGCTGGTGGGGTAAGGGGGGGTTATTGGGGGTTATTAGAGGGCTGTGATGGGGGTCTTGTGGACAGTGGGGGATGGGGAGGAGTGTAGAGGGGGCCGTTCCAGCTTGGGGTGTTGTGTGGGTCTGTGGGTCTATAATGATGTGACTGGGGGGCAGGGAGATGGATGGGGGGATCGTGCGGGGAGAGAGGGGGTCTGCAGGGGTTGTGGGGTGTAGGGGGGGTGTTACTGTGGGTTGAGGTGTTGGTGGGTTGGGAGGCTCCTGACGGGGTTATTGGGGAGTGTGATCTGTGGGGGGGTTATTGGGGTCCTGTATGGGAAGGGGGTTGGGGGGTGAGGGCTGGATGGAGGGGCTATGGGGGAGTGAGAGGATCCATAGAGCAGTGAGTGAAGGAGTGTGATGGGGGGGGGGATGCAGGGTGGTTTTGGGGAGGGGGCAGCCATGAAGGGGGGGATTTGGGGACATCAATTGGGTCCTGCTGGAGGGGTTTGGACAGAGCACAGTGGGGCGGTGGGGGGTCTGCTGGGGGCTATGGGTGGCTTTGAGGTAGGGTGGGTGATTGGGTTCATATCCAAACCAGCTTGTGTATAATGGAGCTCAATGCACTGCACACATGCAGCTGCATGATATCTGCCTGCAAATCACCTGCTGGCTTTATATACTCAGCACCTCCCTGTCTGGCTTTGTTTTCCTTAATGCTTTGTCCCTTTTAGAATGCCCTTCTTCCAGTGGGAAGCCCAACCACGCAGATATCCTGCTTGTAAACTTACAGTATGTCTCAGAAGTGGAAATAATCAATGACCGCACGGAAACCCCTCCTCCTTTAGCTTCACTCAATGTTAGCAAGGTAAGGAGGCGACTGGGGGGAGCCGTGCTGTCAGTTCAATGCTAAGGTGGGTTGGATTTTAACTGCAGGCCTGTGTTGTATGTGACTCCATGCAGCTCTGTTGAGGTTTGGGGGTCTCTGTGACCCATAAGCTTCTGTGCTGTGGGGCTGTTAATGAAGCAGGTTGGGGGGCAGAGGGAAGTTCAATGCTCAGAGCCTTCCCTCGAGGAGGGGCACAGCTCAGGCTCTGCTCCTCGCCCTTTGAACCCCTGCCCTGCTGGCTGAATGCATCACAGTGTGTTCTGTGCTCCTATGGGAGCTGCAGGGAGAAGCTGTGGTTGCTCGGTGCCGTGTCTGCAGGGATGCTGCAGAATTTCAGGCACAGATGATGGTTTGGGGGGGTTTTGGGGGTGAAGCCCAACGTTATGTGAGTTTGGAGGAGCAGCTTCTTGAGGGTGCAGGTGCTGGAGGAAGGTGAGCCCACACCTTTGAGACACAGCCCTGCAGGCTGTGGGAGCCCTTTGGGGCTGCAGGGTTGATATGAGCAAGGTCTGTCTATGGGGTTCCTCCTTTTCCCCACCTGGAAGCTCCTTCATATCCTTCATATGTTCTCTTAGGTCTGTGCCCCCCATGTCCCTCAATGCAGGTGGGGCTGGAGCTGTGGGGCTGGAGCAGATATGGGGGTGGTGGTGGTACCCTGCTGGGGGCTGGGGGCTGACCCAGCAGCAGTTCAATCTGCTCATGTGTCATTAGTGCCAATGGGACAGGGGAGGGGCAGTGACTCATTCATTCATACACTTGGCACTGAGGAATAGTCCCAGTGCTTATAGGATGCTGTGGAAGCTGGATGGGGCACTGCAGGTACTGCTGGCATGGCGCACACCCAGCTCTGTTCAGGACCCTCTGGTCCTTCCCTATGGCTCAGTGCTGTGGCTCAGGGTGCTGTAAGTCCTGTTGTTTGGCTGCTGGAGGGATGGATGGTGTTTGCTGCCAAAGGTGCCCGTTCTCCCTTTAGAAATTGGGCTCTTTGTGCCCAAATGAAGCTTGCAGGGGGGTCACTGCTGCCATTTGGGTACAGCATTATCAGCAGGGGCTGTGTGTTCAATGCCTGCAGTGCTGCTCAGCTGCCATGGTGGGGGCTGAGGGGGAGCCTGGCCCTTTTGCTGCTGCTGTTCCCAAAAGCTGACTTGGTTGTTGGCATTTTTAAGTGTTGTGGGGTAAAGTTGCTCTTACCTCCACTGTACGGCCCTTAATGGTGTGGTTGCTTTGGACTCGGCTTGCCCAGGTTGTCGAGCGTTGCATGAACAAATGGAAGGGATCTAGGAGCAAAAATGCAGTGATAACAGGGGGGGGGGGCAGAGGGAGTGCTGGTGGGTCTGTGCCCTCCCCAACCCAGCAACTCCCCCCCCAGCTTAAACCCCATCTCTCTCCCCCCAGCTCGCCAACAAAGCACGGATGGAGAAGGAGGAGAAGCTGAGCCAGGCGTACGCCATCAGCGCGGGGGTCTCTCTGGAGGGACAGCAGCTCTTCCAGACCATCCACAAGACGTGAGTCCTCCTGTCCCCCCCCCAGCACCCACACTGTGGGGTTGGGGTCTCTGTATCCCCAATATGGCCCAGGGAGCGGGGTCCGCATTGCTCATAGCCCTGCAAGTGGTTGGGTGGTGCAATAGGGGTGGGGGGTGAACACAGCTGGGGCTGATCCTTCTGCCCCCACCCCCCACAGCATTAAGGACTGTAAATGGCAGGAGAAGAACATAGTTGTGATGGAAGAAGTCGTCATCGCCCCCCCTTACCAGGTGGAGAATTGTAAAGGCAAAGAGGGCAGCGCGCTGGGGCATGTACGCAAAATAGTGAGTATAGCAAAATAAAGAGGGGGGGGTTTGAAATGGGGGGGGTTTGGGGGCCACCCCCACCCCTCCCTGGCCACGCTGAGCCCCTCCCCACCCACAGGTCGAGAAACACTTTAGAGATGTGGAAAGCCAAAAGGTAATGCAGCGTTCACAAGCACAGCAAACACAGAAGGAGAGCGCCCTGTCGTCCTGAGGCCTGCAGGGAACCGACGTCCTCCTACCTGGGGAAAACAAAGGTGGGGGTGGGCAGCTCAAACCTTTAGACTTTGAAACCAACCAACAAACAAAAAAAAAAACAACCCCCAAACCACACACAAACGTAAAAGAGATAAAAAAAAAAAAAGAAAAAAAAAGAAAAAAAAAAGAGAATAATTTAAAAGCTCTCATGCATTACTTGACTAACAGACTTTCATTTTGTCCGCCATGGTTTCTTTCCTTTCCCCACCGGCTGCTCGCGCTCGGTTCCCTTTATTTTTGGACACCCCCAAAACCCCCATTTATCACCCCAAAATAGTCCCCTCCCTTCCCAACCCCTCAATATCCCACTTTAATGGGTGCAGCTCCCGTTTCAACCCCTTTATCCCTTCAGAACCCCCCCCTCAATGGGGGCAGCTCCCATTTCTCCCCCTTTAGGACCCCTCCAAAGATAAAGCCCAGCAGCAGCCGCCCCCAGCCGGGCCCAGCCACCCACACAGACCCTTTGAGTTTAGTTTGCACAGGGCAAGGCTTGAATTAGTCCTATTTTTCTTATCTTTAAAGCTCTATATGAAGATATATATTAAATCGCTCCTTAAATATCGCCCGTTTCCGGCCGTTCGCGGGATCATGGCAAGAAAAAAACTCCTCAAATTTCACCACAAATCACCCAAATTTTCCCATTTTCACCCCAAATTCATCCCCCATTTTGGGTTATTTCTCCATTTAAGAGGGGGGAGGGTTGGAAATCCCTTTTTTTTGTGTATTTTTTCCCATTTTTGCCGTTTTTCAGGGTGTTTTTTTGTTGCCATGATTCCCCCCCCTTTATTTTAAGGGTTTTTTTTGGGTTATTTTCTTTTATTTTCCAATAGAAATGGCTCAAAAAAAAAAGTTTAATTCAAGCCCTGCCTTATGGAGTTTAAGAAGAGGGAAAAAAAAAAAAAAAAAGATTAAAAAAAAAAAGACAAAAAAAGACAAAAAAAAAGGAAAAATTTTTTTAGTATTGTTTAGCAAAAAAATAAAAAAAAATAAAAAAACAACAAAAAAAAAACAACAATAAAACCCGAGATTTTTTTAACCATCACCCGTGTGGAGATGTGGGTTTGTGAGGGGATACTAGGCCGCGCCGGATGTCCTGCCCTCTCCCCTCTCAACTTCCGGTGGTGGGACTTCCGGCTTCTCCACTAGGCCTTCCGGCTGTAGGCCTTCCGGCTGTAGGCCTTCCGGCTGTAGGCCTTCCGGCTGTAGGCCTTCCGGCTGTAGGCCTTCCGGCTGTAGGCCTTCCGGCTGTAGGCCTTGGCCTCCCCAAAATGGCGGCGGGGCGCGGGTGGAGGCGGCGGGCCCTTCGGCTGCTGACGGCGGGTGGCGGAGTGTTGCTGACCCGCTTCCCCTTCTGGCATTGCTTCAGCGGGCTGCTGCTGTGCGCGGAGCGGGCCGACGGGCGGCGGTGAGGGGGAGAGGGGAGGGGGGGGGTTCGTGAGGGGAGACGGAGGTCTGGGGGGGTGTTAGTTGTGGGTCAGCTGCGGCCAATTGGGGTAAGTAAGGGGGTGGGGGGGGTATGGGGTTAATGGTGGGCTCTGGGGTCAAGTGTGGGGCAGCTGGGGGGTCTAAGTGTGTCTATGGTGGAGTGTGGGTTAAGTGTGGGGCAATAAGGGGGTTGGGGGGGGTATGGGGCAGCTGGGGGGTCTGAGTGTGTCTATGGTGGAGTGTGGGTCTGGTGTGGGGCAGCTGGGGTGGGATTAAGGGAAGTAAGGGGGCTGGGGGGGGATGGGGTGGGTTTGAGGTTAATGGTGGGCGCTGGGCTCAAGTGTGGGGCAGCTGGGGGATCGGAGTGTGTCTATGGTGGAGTGTGGGATAAGTGTGGGGTAGTAAGGGGGCTGGGGGGGGGTTGAGGTTAATGGTGGGCGCTGGGCTCAAGTGTGGGGGACTGAGTGTGTCTATGGTGGAGTCTGGGTCTGGTGTGGGGTAGCTGGGGTGGGATTAGGGGAAGTAAGGGGGCTGGAATGGTTATAGGGCATGTGTGGGGCAGCTGGGGTTGATATGGGGGAGGTGGGGTTAAGTATGAGGCAGCTGGGAGGGGGTTAAGTGTGGGTTTGTTGGGGGGTCCTGAGGGGTGTTGGGGGTTCTGGGTTAAGTATAGGGCACCTAGGAAGGAATAGGCTTGCTATGCGGTGTCTGGAATTAAGTGTGGGGCACCTGAGGGAGATTGAGTAGGTATGTGGGGCTGGGGTTTAGTAGGGGGGCAGCAGAAGGATCTTGGGTTGTTGTGGGGAGTGGGAGTCACTGGGGGTAGATCTGGGGCAGGAGGGGCTGAGGGTCGCTGTGATGGAGCTGAAGGAGCCTGAGTGAAGTGTGGGGCAGCTGGGGGTTGGGACATGGGGGATATGTGGGGCAGAGGGTGTTGGTAGAACCGTGGGGCTGAAGAGGCCACGATTCATGTGGGGCTGTGGGTGCTGGTTAGTGTGGGGCAGCTGGGGGGCTCCAGGTGTAGGTTTAGGGGGCTTGGGGCAGCTGTGGGACTGAGGGGGCCGGGCTGAATATGGGGCTGGGGGTCTTGGGGTGGCTCCAAGAGTAATGTAGGGCTTAGGAATGGGGGGCTGATGGGACCCTGGGATGTGGATGGGAGCAGGGGGTGCTGACGGGGCTGGAGCTGCCGTGCCCCCCCCCAGGAAGCCCGACATCCCGGTGCCGTACCTGTACGTGGACATGGGGGTGGCCGTGCTGTGCGCCAGCTTCATGTCCTTCGGGGTGAAGCGCCGCTGGTTCGCGCTGGGGGCCGCCCTGCAGTTGGCTGTGGCCACATACGCGTCACACGTCGGCGGCCACGTGCACTACGGGGAGTGGCTGAAGGTGAGACCCCCCCCCTCACCCCATACACCCCCCCCCCATGGGGCTCCCTGTGTGGGGCACAGCGCTGACAGTGACCCCATAGGTGCGGATGTACTCGCGGACCATCGCCATCATCGGGGGGTTCCTCATCCTGGCCAGCGGAGCAGGGGAGCTGTACAGGCAGAAGCCGCGCAGCCGCTCATTGCAATCCACGGGTCAAGTCTTCCTGGGCATCTACCTCATCTGCCAGGTACACGGGGGGCACTGGGGGGGGGTTTGGGCTGCATTGAGCCCATGGCACAACCACAGCCCCCCTCCCTCAGGCCTATTCCCTGCAGCACAGCAAGGAGGATCGCCTGGCTTATCTGAACCACATCCTGGGCGGCGAGCTCACCCTGCAGCTCCTCTTTGTGCTCTATGGCCTCTTGGCTTTGGCTTTTCTCTCCGGTTACTACGTGAGGGTGGCAGCTCAGGTCCTGGCCGTCGTGCTGCCCCTGGCCATTCTGCTGATCGATGGGAACATCGGATATTGGCACGAGGGACGGAGGGTCGAGTTCTGGAACCAGATGAAGCTCATCGGGCAGAACGTGGGGATCTTTGGGGCCGTGGTTATTCTGGCCACCGACGGCTGAGCGGGAACTGCGGGCGGCGGCTGAGCGGGGTCGTTTCGTTGGAAGGATCTTTATTTATTACCATAATTATTAATATTTCTTTTTCTAAAGATGTCGGTGTTTGCTAATAGGACGAGGTGGCGGCTGTGCCCTGCGCCTGGTTGGGGTTGCTAATAGGGGGGGGGGTCCCAACAGGCCTGAAATCCCCCCCCCTCTTCCTTTCTCCCCCTTTTAGTACCAGAGGAAGGAGGAATCCTATTGCTCTGTTGGGTGGTGCCCTATAAGGGGGGCTGTGCACCGCTATGGGGTGTACAGGGGAAGGAGGAATCCTATTGCTCCATCAGGTGGTGCCTTATAAAGGGGGGGGCTGCTTGCATTGCTATGGGGTGTCCCCCTCCTCAATGTGTGGGGGGGGGGGCTGTGTATAATGTGGTTCTGGCTGCCATAGTGGCCATGCAGGGAGGGGCTGCAGGTGGGGGCCGTGTCCTCGCTGTCCCCACCGTCCCTGTCAGCACATCGGAAGCGCGTGGGGCCGAGCAAACAGGCACTGCCGGGCTGATAAGGGCTGATAAGGGCTGATAAGGGGCTGCGTGGCCGTTAATGGGGGACGTTAATGGGTCTCCGGCGGAAAATGCGGGGCCATAAAGGGCAGGGAAGCGGCAGAGCCCTGTTTGCTGTCCCCGCATTGAGCTGGGGGGGGGGACAGGACACACATCCCATCCCGTCCCCCTGCCCCCCATTGCCGGAGCCACCCTGTGACCTTTGGAAAGCGGCTGTTTGCTGGCAGCAGAGCAGAAACAGCACCGCCATCCCCCCCCCCTTCCATCCCTCTGCTGCTGGGGGGGCCACACACCTTCATCCCCCCCCTCTGTTGCTGGGGTCTGTGCTGGGGGGGCCACGTAGAGCCTGGGACCCCCCCCCTGTGCTCCGTGCTGTCAGTGGTTGTATGTGCTGGGGGTGGCACTGCTGCTCCCCCAGTCCCTATAGGGATGGTGGGGGTGGGGGCCACTCATTGAGCCCCCCATGGGTCGATCCAATTCCAACCCCCCCCCCTCACCGGCGGTGATGATGCTGTGGATCCCATTAACACAGCTGAGCTCTGCCCTGTGCGTGTGACCCATAGGGCTGCACGCAGCCGTGGGGCCGGGACCCCCATGGTGGCAGTGCCACACGCTGTGCCCACACGCTGCTGCTTGGCCGGGTCACAGCAGCACGGCCGTGCCCCCCCCCGCAGGGTAAACAGCCCCCTGTGGTCACACAGCACTGCAGCCCCCCCCCATTGAGGTGGCTCTATTGACCCCCATGTTGTGCATCACATCCGTCATGGGCCCCCCCCCACAGCAGGGCTGTGATTGATCCTTAATGCCAAATCTATAATGGATTAATTATTAATTAACACGGGGTTTGGGGGGGGGGGGAGAGGAAAGGGCAGCTCGTCCATCATGGGGACGTGGTGGCAGCGATGCAGTGTGGCGTGTATGTGTCACGTACGTGCCATGTATGTGTCATGTATGTGCCATGGCTGTGCCACATCTGTGCCATGTATGTGCAATGTCTGAGCCATGTATGTGCCATGTATGTGCCATGTATGTTCCATGTTCACACCATGCTCATGCCATGTCTATGTCATGTATGTGCCACACCTGTGCCATGTATGTACCATGTCTATGTCATGTATGTGCCATGTATGTGCCTTGTATGTGCCATATATGTGCCATATATGTGCCATGTCAGTGCCATGTCCCTGTGCTGGGTCCCAGTGCCATGTCTGTGCCATGTCTGTGTCATGTATGTGCCATGTATGTACTATGTATGTACCATGTCTATGCCACATCTGTGCCATGTATGTACTATGTATATGCCACATAAGTGCCATGTCCCTGTGCTGGGTCCCAGTGCCACATCTGTGCCGTATATGTACCATGTATGTACCATGTATGTGCTATGTATGTACCGTCTATGCCACATCTGTGCCATGTATGTACCATGTACGTACCATGTCTGAGCCATGTCTGAGCCATGTATGTGCCACATCTCTGCCATATATGGGCCATACCTGTGCCATGTCTGTACCACGTGCTATGTATGTACCATGTCTATGTCATGTATGTGCCATATATGTGCCATGTATGTGCCATGTATGTGCCATGTATGTTCCATGTCCCTGTGCTGGGTCCCAGTGCCCCATCCCTGTGTCCCCCCACCATCTCCATGCCCTGTGCCCCATCTCCATGTGCCCCCCCCCTTCACCATTCCCCTTCCATTGCTCACAGTGGGGGGGCACCAGCATCACTGCAGAGCCGGGGGGGGGGGTCCTCAGTGCGATGGGTCGGTCACGATGATGAAGGGAGGGAGGAGCCGGGGCCCCCCCGGAGGCTATAAAAGCAACGAGGGCACAGCAGCCCTGTACCTTGTACTGCCACCCCATTGCCTGGCACTGTGAGTGTGGGGGGGGCTGTGAGTATGGGGGGGCTGCTGGGGATGGAGGGGTTTCCTTTTGGGGGGGGGTGTCTTTGGGAAGGGTCCCCTTTTGAGGGCGTCATGTTTAGGGTTCCCTTTGTGGGGTCCCTTTTGGGTCTGATATGGGGGGAGTCCCATTTAGAGGGGGGTCCCCTTTTGGCAGAGTGCCTTTTGGGGGGGGGTCCCTTGTGAAGGGGGGTCCCATTTGGGAGTGAGGTCCACTTTGGGGGTGTCCCCTTTAGTGGAGGATCCCTTTTAAAGGGGATGTCCCCTTTGGGGGGGGTCCCTTTTGAGGGGGGTCCCTTTAGGGGGGGGCTCCTTTGGGGGGGGCTGGGGGGGGGGTCCCTTTTGGGAGGTTCCCTTTAGGGAGAGGGGTCCCCTTTGGGGTATGTCCCTTTTAGGGGTGATGGGGAGGGTCTTTGGGACCTTTGGGGAGCGTCCCTTTTGGGGGGGGGGGGGGATACCCCTTTTGGGGAGGGTTCCTTTTTAGGTGGGGTGGGGGGTCCCTTTTGGGAGGGGTCCTTTAAGGAGAGGGGTCCCATTTGGGGTATGCCCCTTTTAGGGGTGATGGGGAGGGTCTTTAGGACCTTAGGGGCGATGCCCATTTTGGGGAGGGTCCCTTTTCTTTTGGGGGGGGGGGGCTCTATTCCCTTTGGATGTGACCCCTTTCAATCTGCCTTCATCCCTTTTAGTTGGGGGGGGCACAGTGAGTTGCAATACACCCCCCTGGATCCCTCAGGGTGCCCCTATTATGGGATGTGAACCACACAGACCCACAGAGCGGCTTTGAGCCGGGTGTGACCCCCCCATATTAAACCCCCCCCATATTAAACCCCCCCCCCCATATTAACCCCCCCCCCCCAGATGTCGCTGTCCCCCCGCGTGGTGCTGATCGTCGTGTCGCTGTTCGCGCTGCTCTGCGCGGCCGCGTATCCCCCCAAACCCGAGAGCCCCGGAGACGCCGCGTCCCCCGAGGAACTGGCCCAATATTTCTCTGCTCTGCGTCACTACATCAACCTGGTCACACGGCAGCGGTCAGCAGCTGGGTTTGCACGCTCACACCCGTGTTATTTGCACGCCCTCTTGCACAACTGCGCCCTCCCCTTTGCACACCCCTGACCTGTCCTTTGCATGACTTTACGTGCTCCCCCCTCGTGCTTGTGTGCTCCCGTTGCACACTCACGACCCCCCATTTGCACACCCCCATTTGCACACCCCCGTTTGCACACCCCCATTTGCACACTCACACGTTCCCCCTCACACACTTCCCTTTGCACACCCACGAGCTCCCATTTGCATGGCTGCACGCTCACAATTGCATGCACTCACGCTCTCATTTGCACACCCGTGAGCTCCCATTTGCACACCCACATGCTCCCCCTTGCACGCTGCCATTTGCACACCCATGCACTCCCATTTGCACACCTGCATGCTCCCATTTGCACACACGTCCATCAGCCCCCGCTTGCACAACCCCACGCATCCCTTTGCACACCCACGTGCAGCCCTTTGCACACCCATTGCAGGTACGGGAAGCGCAGCAGCTCGGTGCCTGCAGTGTCAATGCAGCCCATGGGGCCCCGCAGTGGGGCGCTATGGTGAGCATCACCCCCCCCACCCCACGACCCCCAACCCCCCCGCCCCCCACGACCCCCCCCCCAGCCTGTGTCCCCACACATAACCCTGCTGTCCCCACAGGTCCAACATCGACGACGACTCCACGTGGTGACGACCCCCCCCCTATTTAAACACCCCCCCCCCATCTCTCCATGTTGCCCCCATCACAATGTGGGGTGCAGCAATAGGGCACTGCATGGAGGGACCCCGAGTGCCCCAATGGGGGGGGGCGCACACACACACAGATCCCATTTGTTGGGGGGGGGTCTCGTGTAGCCCCCCCCCCAGACTGTAATAAAGAGCACGATGTGGGCACTGATGGTGTGTGTGCTGATGGGGGGGGGGGGGGGGGCTATAGGGATGGATGGGGGGAGGGAGGTGAAAGGGATGGAGGGGATTTGGGGGGGGGTCTCAGGTGGGGATGGAGGGATGAAGGAGGGGATGGGGGTGTGGGGTGCAGTGGGGGGTGGTAAAAGGGATGGAGGGGGGGGATAAGGGGATGGGGGGGTTGTGGGGGGGCAGGATGGCAGAGAAAGTGGGGGGGTGGAGGGGGGATGGGGGGAAGAGGGATGGAAAAGGGGATGTGGGGTGTGGGGAGGATGAAGGAGGGGATGGGGGTGTGGGGTGAAGGGAAGGAGGGAGGGAGAGGGTGGAAATAGGGATGGGGGGATGGAAAAGGGGGGATGGAGGAGAGGATATAGGGATGGAAAGGAGGATGGGGGTGTGGGGGGGACTCAGGTGGGGATGGAGGGATGGATAGGAAGCACAGGGGGGGCTGTTGGGGGGCAGCAGGGGGGAGTGCAGGAGGGATGTGCTGGGGGTGTCCCCACAGATGGGTGCTGGGGGGGGGCTGCCATTGGGCTGCACTGGTGCGGTGCTGTGGGGTGGTGCAGTGGGGGGTGCTGGGTGGGGGGCAGCGCTGTGGGTCCTGTGCTGCGTTGTGGGGTCCCATGGGGGGCTGCGTCCATTGGAGGCTGTGTCTGGGCTGTATCTGGGCTGGACTGGGGGTCCCCCATCCCCTTTGAGCCCCCCACCTCAAACCCTTCCAACCC